>NC_061113.1:142034184-142056346 GCF_002878395.1 Capsicum annuum
TATATATATATATATATATATATATATTCATAAACTACAACCTTATCATTTAAAAGGATAAACACTTCTCGGATGTCCAATCGATATCATAAAGAGGCCTTTGGCCCAAAAATATGTTTGCAATAATTACAACATCATAATCACGACCTTAGACCCATATACATATCTAAAACTCATATCAATAACAATATTGGTAAATTATTTCATATCTATAAGTGTAACGACCTGAAAACTTGATGAAATATGTAAAAGTGTATTTCTATGTGGTTTGACTATTTTACCCCTCCTTATATTTCTGGGCTTTGATGCTTGTCTGTCTGGTCTGTGATTAAACCAATCAGTATAATATCTCTCTGGTCTCTCGACTGTCCGGTTCTTAGTAGGTAGGTCAATCTATGTCTGTCCTTTCAGGTTCGATTGTCCTGTCTGTAACCAATGCCTGGGAATTTTCTTTTAAGAATACATTCTGAATTGCCACAACAGGGGCCTTCCTCAAGGGAGGAGTTCATACCCGAAGAAAGAAAGCAGACTACTAAATCGACTATTTCAACATATTGTTTGCACTAGTCTCATAGCCATCTCTTTTAACATAACCTTTCGGCGTCTTCCTTTATGCTTCCCTCAAATCCCCTCGGTCGTCCCTTTATTCAATATCCGTCATGCGGGGGTTTAGGAAGAATACGGGCTTTGTTTCGGTCAGGTGTCGAACTCTTTTATCTTCGCCAAGATGCTTTCTCAGTGATCTTTTGCATTGTAGAATTTCTAGGGTGTGGGGGTGATTGGTATGGTTCCCGATATATTTTGGTGCATTTTGTATGATATTGTGTTTTGGGTGGCTTCGTGGCCTTATTATAGACCTGTGTTTATCTTTTGATCCATGCGATAAATGGCTGAACAGTCAGTGCCAACAGATCTAGAACATCGATTTTAGGGTGGTAACATATTTTGATTTATTTTATGATTTAAACATCATTTGTATCCTCGGTTTAAAAATTGTGATTTCAAGTTTCAATGGTCAAATTTATGAAAATGATGTCTTTTTGAAAATCCCACTTTTGTAATGAATCCAGAATATTGAATTTAGTGGGGTAACTTAGTTAATTTGTGTAAATTAGACTCCTAATGAATCATGAGGCCTTAGTAGAAGCTTATATCTTCTATCGGAGAGGATAGTGCGATCACATAAGGTTTGATTATGATTACAATACCTACTCCTGAGGTCAGATAGTGCAATTGCACACCACAAAGTTCAATAGTACTACTTGGATACTCGGCATGGGAATAAATATACCCTTTAGATTGCGATTTTTGTCATTTTATTCCTTTTCTCTTGAGATATAAATCCTAAAATACTGTGAGAGCTTAAAAGTGAAGCTTTTGAGTGCTTGCAGAGCTAGATTAACATGTATTTCTTGATTTAATTATGAATTTAAGGTGATATTTCATCCTTTTCTTACGCTAATTCTTGATTTATTATTGAAAACCCTAAAACCTTATTACTTGATTTATCTCTAATTTTCACTCTTTTTAACTTATGTAATGTTTCTAATCCAATAATGACTAGATTTTCCTTAATTTAATCTTCAATTATCTTTAATTCTTGGATTTAAAATGGATCTCAAAGGATTTACCTGATAAAAGTTAAAAATAGGTTTACTTTAATTTAAACTTTATTTTTAACTCGATTTGATTTGAGTTTTCTACAGTAGATTCTTAAAGGTATGGGAAATACATTTTTGAAGTGAAGTTCTGATTTTGCCCTTCCTTTTTGAAAATTCATTTTAGGGATCTATTTTGACCCAAACCAAAAGTAGGAAATATGGGTATCGTTGGCTTTGATTTGACATATAGATATTATATTTCATGGTTTTAGTTGATTTTAGGGTCGCTCATGAGAAATAAGTTCTTGGATTTAAAGTGCAGTAGGTCAATTTTAGCATTTGAGATAGTTTATGGCTTAACTCTTCAAACTGTTCTGGATAGTAAATTTGTATATCAAAATACATGTTAAGGGTGAGAATTAATCATGAAAAATGGATATCTATGTGTTGTACCCATGTGGGGGCCTTTATATGATTTAATAATTGGTTTTTAAGATATTAAGTGATATGTATGACTGATTGGGGTCCATTTAATGTTGATAACTTGAAATACATATTGATTATTATACTGTGTTGTTGAAATTCCTATTGTGTTACCATTGGTGTATTATTTTATATTTATATTTTATTTACATATTGATCATCTGGAATTTCATGGACGATGGAGATAATGAGTAGATGTTGGCTCATGTGGTGGTGGAAATATATTATTATGGTTGGTTGTGAAAATATATCATGTATGGTTAAGTGATGGGTTTGAAATTGGGTTAGTGGGTTTTAATTGTGATTACTTGAATTGTTTTTCCCATTGTTTAAATAGATTATTGATGATTTAATTTATGATTTTTGGGACTGAATTGGTGCATGGTTTTAATGGTCGGAATGGGGGATATGTGTTTCCCCAAATTTAAGGATTTTTTCCTTAAATATGGGATTAACCTCAACTCATTTTGTAAACTTGATTTTGAAAATGGATTATTGCATGGTTTAACTTGTATTTTGAACCCATTGCATTACATTAAAGGATAAATAAATATAAATAGTTTTGGTTGGACTTGGTGGTCATGTCTTGGATTTTTAAATTGAACTTGGGAGTCGATTTGGTTATATGGACTGGCTTGGCATAACTAAATTAGCTTGCAAGCAATATTGGTATGATGATACCAAATTGGTAAATGCCTTAATAAATGACTCCTGAGTTACTAGTTGGTTTATGTGGAAAGCGTTTTAATTTTGGTTTAAAGGAAATTATGTAGTTCATCGTGAAGGTGTAGTTCCCAAGGAGGCCAACACTAGAAACCATATTTATTAGTGTTGGGGGTTTATATGAATGTGTGCTTGGTTCGCACACACTATATATATATATTGGGATGGTTATAGCCTTGAGATCTTTAGCCTTTCCAACGTTGTTCCTCAATTTGTGCGGCTAACACACAATGGAGCCCTATAAGCTGGGGTAGCTGAACTTATATAGTCCGTGGTTGCATTTAGGACGGAGCAAGCTACACATTTTAGGCTAAGGGTTGATAGCGAGCTACAAAGTTTAGACTAATGGCTTAAACTCTCATGTTCATGACCCTTGTCCCTTTCCCGACATCTTATATATTTGTACATAAATGTTGTGTATGTGGTTTTAGACTAGTTTCTGGAAATGACATTATTTAATTACTTTCTCTGAGTTACATGTCAGTGCTTTGCCCACTGACCATCCTTGTGTAATGCTCCTTCAGGTCATTTTTCATATTTCTGATTATTTTCACCCTTAGAGATTTTCCATAGCTTCCCCAATTTATTTTTGACATTATAGAGCTAATAGCTCGGTTACGACATAGTTCATTTGTTTTTTAGAGTCTTTTCCCAATTTAGAAGTCTTTGTTGGTTCCAAATAGCCATAGAACAAAGACTTTAGTAAGATGATCCTACATGCAAATTCTGACTACGCTAGTAGCTCCGTAATATTAATTTTAGTCTATGTAGACCTTTGGTTTAGGTCCCATTGTAACCAAGCCCATTTTTACCTATTGGCCTAAAAGTCAAAATATTAGAAGATATGGACGAGAGGCCCACAATTAGTAGAAAAGAAATTGGAGTAAACATTTTGCTTCACCAATGCGTTTGAAACGTCAAATTTAGTGCAGTTACATAGTTCATTTACAAAAATCAGAGTTCGAAAACTAGTTTTGACTTTGCTTTACTGGTGCCATGGCAATCGCGGCCAGGCTAATGGTGATCACGGCATCAAGATTGTTTCCTAATTGAAGGAAATTTCGGCACCTCCAAGCCTAGAAGGGCTATAAATGGCCGCTTAGTTGCAAATTTGGCCATTTTCACTTCTCCTTTAGACCCAGAAACCCTAGACTGATGTGTTAACTTCAAATTGAGTCTTGGGTACCTCTTGGGAGCTTGGATAACATATTATTTCATGATTAACAATGGATTTGAGGTATGAATCCATCCATTTCATTCTTTAATTACTTGAATTATTGACCAAAACCCCAATTAGCTTAGAGGCTTGATTTATCCCTAATTAAGCTTAACCCTCACATATTTCTTGAGGGATATTAGAAACAAGAGGGATTTTTAGAATAATCACTAGTTTGGTTTATATACAAAAGCATAAAATGAGTAACATCATAGCCTATGTCCGAAATAGTAGTCTAGTCAATGGTCCACATGATAATATAGACATGGGCTTAACTAATAACATACGCCATAGCTACTCACAGCATTAACACTAATTTAGTGAACAACCATACATAATACTACTAGTATGATCAGCATAATTCATCTATCAAGATTAGCCAACATTCCCCCAAGGGCATTCTCTAAGCATTTAAAAAATGTCTAAGGTCTTCAATGGAACTACAGAAGTCCAAGCTTAAGGTAGGTAAAGATCCCACTTCTAATTCCCCAAAATACATTTCAAATCTAACTTCTTCTTGGGACTAGACTAAGGTATCTAAATCAAGTCTTAGATGTTTATCAAGACGCAGTAGTTCTAAGATAAAGGTATTTCTCAAACACTACTCTTATCTCATCCATGGAAACTAAGGTAATTTCACAAATATATGCAACTAGGGTAAACTTACCCTTAACATTAGTGACAAGGTCACTCCCAACTAACTAAAGTAACTAAACCCTTCTCATGCTATCCATGAGATAATACATCCAATTGATCAAGGTTCTAGCCTACACATCAAGCATATAAACCTATCATGGATGTCTTCATATCTTATCAGAACCTACTTATGATTTTAACTCAATTTTTGGTCCCCATTGTTGCTCAAAATCCACTTGAATTCTGATTTGTGAGCTATGTTTTTAAACCTAAGGCCTGCACAGCAAACCCTAGGTGCGATTATAACTCCTTTCCAAATTAAACTTGGTTCAAGCATCTTGGGGACTTGGCTTATTATCTCTCTAACACTTACTATGAGATGAGAAGAGTTAAAGTTATAATATACCTGATGGGAGCTCTTACTCTGATTACATGCATAAGAGGAAGTAGGAAGTAGGAAGAATTTCTTGATTGTGAAGTTCAAACCCACACACAAGGGAACTTGTTTTCTTAGAGTGTTTTGTAAAGAGTAGGAAATAATATAACTAAGGAAAGGAATAAACTAAAGAAAAATAAATAAAACTAGCAAAAAGTTGGAAAGGTTTCACAGCTGGTCCGAGTAGGATCTGCTTTAAAATGGGCCCAGAATTCAGTTTTTAAGATTATAGGCTGATGATGATTTGTGATAGCTTATCATAATTGTGATAGCCTATCATGATCATCATCACCCTTAATAGAGAATGCCTTAAGCTTGGCCTATCTGATGGCAATTGTGATAGCTTATCACAGTCGTGACGGCTTATCATGAATGTCATCGTGGCCTTTCTGCTGACCTCTTTATTTTTCCACCTTCTCTGTACTAAATCCTAACAATAAAAATAAAAATTCTTACTTAAACATAAAACTTTTGGGTTGCCTCCCAATAGCACTTGATAATAGTGCCTGATTTACTGTCGCAGCACGACTTGGTTATCTTGACTACTCAGACATCGATAAGACAACCAGTTGATACCCCTTTACCATCATCATAAAAGACGTCAACGATTGAGAGCGCACTCATCTCTTTTGGTTATATCATGGATGGGTGTATTTTGAAGCGTGCTTCTTTGTCGTTGAACCTAAACTTTAGCTCGTTCAACTCCATTCTCCCAGTTGCGAGCAATGGCCTACCCAAGATAATAGGCACTTCAAAATCCACCTCATAATCTAAGACCACAAAATCAGCAGGCAGAACAAAATCGGCTACCTTTGCCAAAATATCATGTAGTATGCCCACAGGCCTCTTCACAGACCTATCTGCCATTACCAACCACATATTTTTTGGGATAGAATCCCTCAAACCCAATTTCTTGTACACAACCAGTGGCATTAAATTTATACTGGCTCCAGATCGCATAGTGCTTTTGTGAACTTCAGGGGGCCAATAGTATACGTGATGGTAAATGCTCCTGGGTTTGCCTTTTTCTTCACTAAAGAACTTGTAGAGATAGCGCCACAATGGACAAGATTGTCCTCTGACTCATGGAAAACCTTCCGTTTCTTGGTTACAAGGTCTTTCATGAGCATTACCAAGAACTTGCTGAATTTTTCATTATCACCCTTCTTCTTCAATCGTTGAGGAAATGGTGGTGGTGGTCTAGATATATTTTTCAACACCACTTCCTCTTCCTTCTCCTTTTTATTCTCCAAAAAGTCAACAAAACTATCCAGCTTCTCAAACTCCACTGGATTACTTTTTTTAGATTCATCAACAATCACCTCATCATCTATAAAGTTGCCCACAGAAGGGCTAGGTAAGATCTTACCACTCCTAGTGGTAATCGCCATATGAGCCATCATTTCGTGGATTCTAAACTGTATCACTAGGTAAAGTACCACTTTTTCATCGGTTCAGTGTTGTAGAAAGTTAGCTTATTTGTTTCTTCAACTGCTTGATAGAAGTAGAGTGTGAACTAAGTAAATGACTCAGGGTAGAGAATTCATTCTTAATAGTAGTTACCCCTGAGTTGGTAGCCTCAACTCCTTTCAGCAATTTTTCCATCATGTCCTCCATAGAATCTTACCAGAGCAAGTTGGTGCAACATCTCAACTTCCAGGAGGAACATACAAACCACTCCTATCATTATTGCTTCTCCAGTGTCCTTTCTCCCTATCTTTATAATCAAGCTTACCATAAAAGTTCTGACCTTGATTCCCTTGGCTATTGCCTCAGAAACCCCCCTGATTACTCATATAGTTTGCCTCTTTATCTGTATTTGTAGCAACAGTGCACTGAGACTCCACAACCTTAGCTTTTTCAGTCTTGCTTGACAACAATTGATTGGTCAGCAAGTCCATCTGTGTCTTCAAATGGGCCATGTCTTGGTCTTGCTCCTCATCCTTTCTACGCTTCTCTGCAGTTATACCAATAGACATAGTCGAGCTCACTACTACAGAATCTTTGGTATGCCAGGCCCAACTCTGTTTGGTCATTTTATTCAATATGTCTGAAGACTTTAGATAAGAGAGGTTAATGAATGAACCACCCGCAACATTATCTATAATTGGCTTTGTCACAGAGTTAAAAGCTCTGCACAAAGTGTCCATCAAGAGCAAGTTTGTCATATTGTGGTTCGGACATTGTGTCAGCTTTTTCTTAGATCTCTCCCAACTTTCATGCAAGGCTTCTGTTGGGAGCTTTCTAAAGTTACTAATTTTGTCCCTTAACTGTACCCTCTTGGAGGGTGGAAAGAACCATTCTAGGAACACCTCTTTCAACTATCTCCAATTGGTTATAGAATCGGGCTCCGACTCATTTAACAATATTGTTTCCTCCCCAGACAGAGACAATGGAAACAATCTCAACCAGATCGTATTCTGACTCACTCTTGAATTATCAAAAGATTTGCAAATAGTGATGAATTTTACCAAGTGAATATTTGGATCATCACCAGGAAAGCCTCCAAAAACCCCTTCAGATGGAGTAGGATCAAGGTACTTGTTATGCTAAATTTTGCACCAAGTGCCAACTGTGAAGTAATGAAGCACCCATTGCACCTGCTCCCTCCATTCCTTTTTCATCATCATCAACCTCGTAATGGATAGGCTATTGACCATACCTTCCACTGACTGGACGATTTCTATCAAAATTTTGCTGCACTGGTGTAGAAATTTGCCTAACTCGCCTTGGATTTTGAGGATTCAGTAATTCCTCATCACCCAAGTCTTCTTCATCATGGTTTGGGTAACGTACTTGTTGACCCTGGTTCTGTATGTTCACCTGAGCCCTGGCCAAAGAGGCTAATCTTTCTGCCTTTTGTTGCTCAGCCATTCTCCCGATCAGCTGAGGTTCAAGATTAATTGGCAATAATAATTCGTCGGAACGTCTTGTTTTTGGCATAAACAACAAAGAACCTGCAATAAAAAGAAACAACAAATAAACATAAATCTACGAAACTAAACTAACAGTAAATTAGCACACACAAACTTTTAGTTTACAACCATATGTCCCAGCAACGGCGCCATTTTTGATAATGCTCAAACAACACTCTTGAATGGGTGTAAGTAATTGTTGTCAATATAAAACCCAACTAGGTTGGGGTCTAATCCCATAGGGAATATGATGTGAACTCAAGTTTTTTACAGTTTAATTCACTGATAGTTTAACATCTCTTGAAATAGGGGTTTAAGTTTCACAAATAATTGTTTGAGACTTTGATTTTGATGTTTGTAACCAATATTTTATGAAATAACCAGAATTATGTTCACTAGGGCTTATGTTACATGACAGATACTAAAGGTGACTCAAGATTCTCACGGTGGTTAGGATAACAAGATATCTTTATCGATTATATGCTCAAATGTCTCTCGACCTATTTAAGCGTCTAATTTCCTAGTCCTCTCGGACTTAGGGAATTGCTATTACTGCCCAAATTTTACCTCAGGTTGATCAACCTTGTTATAGTATTTTTGAGTCCCTATTTGATAATTCACTTTCTAGTGTTTATGATTTCTTTATCAAGCAAATCAAAGTAGGTACACCTACTATTTTCAACCATCAGACATTAATTAACATCTCAAAATTATCAAGAAATCCTGACACATATTAAATCTTGAGTATTTAGCACCTCTTTATGACCTAACGCTAGATCCCATAATTCAGGTTAATGAGGTTTATCCACTCATGATGCAATAAACAAGTACATAAATTAAATTCATAATTGATAAAATTAACTTACAACTATGATGAAGATCAAAAAGTATTACTTGAATTGATTCACAAGACAAAACTTCCAAAAAGTTGGTCTAGAGAGAGAGAGAGAGAAAAAAAAATCATTTTTCCAAAGTATGTTGATTCATAAGTTTTTGTATATCTAGAAAACCCTAAAACAAGGCTTTTTAAATAGTTAACCCTAAATAAGGAAACAAAATAGAAGTTTCAGCTTTTTCTCAAAATAAACAACAACATTAGTGATGGCTTATCAGGAGTCTGACGGCTTATCACGAATCTCGTCGGCTCCTCCGCATTTTTAGATCTTGTTGCTTAAGGATGACGATGATGATGATGGCCTATCACCATCTTGATGACATGTCATAGATGTTGTCACAAACTTTCTTGAACTTTCATCTTCTGTTTAAGTCTGATGACATCCTTGCCAACTTATCACCAGGTTGACGACGTGTCTTGGATGTCATCACAAAACTGTCTTCAATTTCCATCTTTTGTTTAAGGATGATGGCATCCTTAATAGCTTATCACTAGGCTAACGACGTGTCATGGATGTCGTCAGCCATATTTAGTCCTTTATTTGCTTTAAATTTTAGGCTTTTTGCTTCTTTTATTGGTGATTCCCCTTTATCTCTATATTTACTGCAAAATCAAAGTAGACTAATAAAAAACAACTAAATTTCCTTAAGACCTTGCAATTATTTAGAGTTAAAAGCTTCAAATGTGTTAGCATAGGCTCGAACATCAAGGTTCATTTTACAAGGAAGGTTAGTGGGATACGCATTGAAATGTAACTTAAGGAAAGTAATAAAATAATGACATTCCTAAAAACCAATCTAAAACCACATGCACAATATATATATATATAAATATATATAAGATGCTGTGAAAAAGACAAGGGTCATAAACATGATAGTACAAACCATTTACCTGAACTGTGTTGTTCACTATAAACCATTATCTAGAACTGTGCAGCTTACTCCATCCTAAATGCACCCACAGGCTATATAGGTTCATCTTCAAATACTAAAAGAGATCCTATGTGTGTTAGCCACAAAAACTAAGGAACAATCGAGGAAAGGTTAAAGACATCAAAGCTATAGCCCTCCCAATATATATGTATATATGTATATATATGTGTGTGTATATATATATATGTATATATATATGTATATATATATATATGTATTTATATATGTATATATATATATGTATTTATATATATGTATATATATACATATATATGTAATGACCCTTCAGGTCATTATCCATATTCTTGCTTACTTTCTTCGATAGAGCTTCTCCATAGCCTCCCCCAGTAATTAATAACTTGCGGGACTGACAATCTAATTAACTAATGGTTCATTTTGGGTTTTAGAATCCTTTTCTCAATTTGAATTCTTTGTTGGTCCAAATTAACCACTAAACAAAAACTTTTGTAAAACAATCTTCTATGCGAAATTTGGCTTTGCCAATGCATCCAGAATGTAAAAAAATATGGGTTTTCATATTTTATTTCTTCAAAATAGACCTTGAATGCATCCTGAGTCATTGGTAATATCTCAGAACCAAGTTCTAATCTTCAGCCATGCATAGCATGCACCGAGGTGCCACGACCGTGGCAAAGGAA
Organism: Capsicum annuum; assembly: GCF_002878395.1. Lineage (NCBI taxonomy): Eukaryota > Viridiplantae > Streptophyta > Magnoliopsida > Solanales > Solanaceae > Capsicum > Capsicum annuum. The sequence goes on from NC_061113.1 coordinate 142,044,681, forward strand.
GTGAGACCGCAAGGCCACAACCGCAATGAGGCTAGGGTCATGACCGCACAATCAGAGGGATGGTTGGTACATATTTAAGTGCTATCTTATGCAAATTTTTGGTCAGTTTGTTCCTCCCTCTTAACCTATAAACCCTAACAGAGTGTAAAACCTTCTAAGTGTGTGTTGTAGGTTGAATTAGTGCTTAAACAACTTATGTGATTGAATCTTGCTACAATCTAAGGTAGGAATTCTTATAATTTGGTATTGATCTCATGGTTTCTTGAATCAAAACTCCTAAATCACCATGGGTCAATTGTAGCCCCAAAATTTAGTGATTGACTCAAATTACTTGAGGGTTTTAACTCCCTAAAGATATTTAGTTTATGGGTTGGTCTTTTAAACTTCTTTCCAAGGGTGAAACCAATTGGGGTTTTGGTGTCCATTTGAAATCCATAGGACAATAGTGCTATAATTTATATTGTCATTCTTGTTATAATGCTTAAATTGTATTGTTTCTATCATCACTTATTTAAAAGGAAAGAAAAATATCATTTGCTTGTGAGTTTCTTGGATTAAAGGTAGGTTAGGCTTACCCGTAGACTATATTGAGCTTGTTTGTGGTGTAATTATTGATATCTTGAAAGATTGGGTGGGGAACATAGACGATAGTTGATTAAATGATCTTAGGATTCATTGACTTCTATAGGCTATTAATTGGTAAGCCATGACATTTTGACCCTTAGTCTAGGACTTTGGTAGCTTATTTGTGGTCTTATAACTAGTGTGAGAAAACTATAGTTATTCTAAGTACACATGAATGGTATGATTCCCTATCCTTAGAAGTCTATTGACGTATATGATGCCTAGATAGGAGATGACCTTGGTGTTGGATTGACTTAGGAAGGACTCTTGAAGAGACTTTCCCTAAAGACCTAGAAAGGATTGATAAGCCCTTATGGTGAGGTATAGATGACTTATCCTAATTCCAGGTAGAAGCTAGACTTGTGTTAATAAGCTTGGCATTCTTGGGATTTATAAGTAGGACTTGACCCATCTTAAGCTTGAACTAAGGAAATGCTTAGTGACCAAGATCTGTGGTGATTATCTAAACTATTTGTAAAAAGGAGTTGTGATAGTCAAACTCATTGATCGGATTATCTTATGATTGTGACTTGAATAATATTTTTATGTGACTATTGTGCATGTCTTATCAATACTCATGCTCTTGTTTATGCGTATATTATGTGTGAAACTTATTAGTAAGGTAAAATGGCAAGTGTTATCCTACATCCTTACTTCCTTATTTTGTGAACCTTTGTGTATGTTCATTGGTTTGGCTATGCATATGTATATAAGTTGTTGTATTGGGAGACTTGTGATATTATGATGATGCCTGGTGAATTCAGAGGAATATGTTGATATTATAATGATGCCTGATGAATCCAAAGGAATAAATTGATATTATGATGATGCCCAATAAATTCGGAGAAATATGTGATATTATGATGATGGTTGATGAATTCGGAGGAATATTTTATATTATGATGATGCCCGTTGAATATGGAGGAATATGTTGATATTATGATGATGCTTGTGAATCTAGATGAATATTTTCATATTATGATGATGCCCGATGAATTTGGAGGAATACATTAATGAAATGGTGATGCTCAGCCAATCTGGAAGAGGTAAGAATGTTATGATGTCGTGTGGGCCAACTGCCTATGGGCTTGAATTATGAGGTCTCTTTGTAAATTGCTAATCATTCCTTGTTCCTAATCATTACATAAGAGGTGTGACCCTTGTTAATGCTAAGTTAGCAATTAAGGGAAATCTATGCCTAATATTGAGTTAAGGCCTAGTGTTATGTGTAATCTTGTTTAAAATCATAGGCTAACCTAATATATTTTCTTGACTTGAATAAGAGGTTATGTTATGAATTCTTGCCTAGTAAAGTGGCTTGTATGACAACTAGTTACTTCTAAAAGGTATGATTACTATTTGAAGGATAGAAACCTAGTAAACTAGTTAGTCAATTTTATTTGCTTAAAATATGGAAACTAGTCCTTAAGGTTAAGGCACGCTTACTGATGATGGACCTAGTATTGCATGATTGTTAATTATATTATCTTCCAATATGCAAAGTTCAGATGGCTTTATTGAGAACTCATATTATGAAGATGCTAACTAAAGAATGTCCTTATGATAGATGAATAACCTATAATATGGGTGGCTTGTACTTCCCCCCCAATTTGATGACTAGTAATTATAATACTTGTAATCTATTAATCTATGGAAAATAAGGTTAACTAGTATGGACTTTGCGGTTTTTATCCATGAAGTATAGAATTAGTGACTACATATCTATGCTATGACAATATTGCTTCGTTTATGTTAAACTACGGTATGGGTATTTGAAGGTAGATTTCGGTAATGAATCATGTCGGGCTTGTTCTACCCGCGGTTTTGGTCTTGTGCTTGATTATATTATGGGTTGTATTCTTTTAGTGTACTCTCTGGTGGTATTGGACACCATGATGGGTTTTTATTTAATATTTTTTTATGTACTCTCGATGTTATGGGATGCCGTGATGAGTTCTTTGTAGTGCTATCTTTCATGTACTTCTCGGCAGTATGGGACGTCGTGGTATGTTCTTTTGCTTTATATTCTAAGGATGGTTGATGATGATTATGGTGAGTAGATACTTGATATTATGTATGTCTTTATGCTTCTGAAATGATATTCAGTTGTTATAGTATTTATGGAGTATATTGAGATACTATGTTGTGTTATTGTATTTGTAGTACAGATGTTGTTATAGTGGTATCAAGCTAATTTAAGTTCGATCCTATCCCATGACTTTAAGGTTATTGTGTTACTTTATATCATCTTTACATTTTATTTAAGCTCAGGCGACCGATGATGCCTACTTAGTACTCATGTTTTTGTACTCATACATCACTTCTGTACCTATTTAGTGTAGACCCAGGTTCTAGTTGCCGTCGTTGAGCTAGTTCATATGAGTTGACTATTTAGAAATAAGGTGAGATCTTTGAGATTGATTTGCCCTCTATCCCCTCTCTCCTTGTTTGTCTTTTACTTTCGAGACAAATATGTGAGATTATTTAAGATATTTTAGATTTTGAGGTTGTAAATTCCTCTTGTCAAGTTAAGAAGCATTTGTATTAATATTATCAGGTCGTGGGGTTGGTATTTGAATATCAGTTGTCTTAGTTGTGAAATATTGTGGTTATATTATGTTCATACATAGGGTCCATGTTGGATGTTCTTACCAAGGTAACCCATTGTATTAGCTCTAGGTTATGATATTGGCTTACCTACTAGTGGGGTATGGTAGGCGCCATCAAGACTCTAAATGGGGTCGTGACAAATTGGTATCAGAGCCTAGGTTTCACCGATATTATGGATATAGGTAAAAGTGTCTAATAGAGTCCTTTAGATCAGAATATTGACGTTTGTTTCATATCTTCGGAAGGCTATGGGGCATTTTTAGGAGACTTTCACTTGTTTTATTCTTATCTCTCTAAGAGTATAAGTTGGTTTGTAGGACATTTTTTTGACTTTACTTTTTTATAGCTGCCAAGGACACGTGTTTCGGTGATATGCGAGGTGGGTCCTGAAACCCAGACTCGTGAGTTGTCCCTAATTAGGGATGAGGGTGTGCCTCCCCCAGGTGTGCCTCCCCCAGACTTTATTTCTACACCCGAGCCAAAGACTCTACTACCTCAGCCAACAGTGGGCCAGGGACTACCCCAGGCTCTACCAAGATTCTTTCCTCTTCTTTTTTTAGGGATCTTTTGTTTCAGTTGTTGAGTTTTGTTAATAGTTCAAAACAACTGGAGCAGGAGTGCATCCTGCAACTGCAGCTCTTGGAGTTGAGGTTCTTCCTATTCTGGTAGTTGTTCAGCCGGCAGTTGTTTAGTCAATTAGGACCCAGCGTATTATGTCTATCGAGGAGCAGAAGACACTAGGTAGGTTCTTGAGGTTGGCTCTAACTAGATTTTTTGGTGCTTCTGAAGAGGATGTATTTAAGTTCTTGACTGGTTGTGTGGATACGCTTCATGGGTTAGGCCTCGTGGAGACTCGTGGAGTGGACTATACAATATTATATTTAGACTTATCTACTATACACTGGTGGAAGTGTTTTATAAGTTCTAGACAAGTTGGATCTTTCTTTCTCTCTTGGGCTCAATTTTCTGAGATATTCTTAGAGAAGTTCATGCCGTGTAGCCTTAGAGATCATTTTAGGGATCAGTTATCTAGATTGGAGTAGGGTTCTATGACAGTCGATGAGTATGAGGCTCATTTCCATGAGTTGGCTAGGCATGCGACTGCTATCTTAGATATGGAGTATGAGAGAGTTTTCTGCGTTGTGAGAGGATTGAGACTTCCTATTAGGATGGCTACTTAGAGTTTGGTTGCAACTAGAAGGATGATTGCTATGGTTGCTGATCATGCTAGGGTGATGAAGAACATGCAGCATGAGGGCAGTGATAAGAGGCCTTAGTATCAGGGAAATTTCATGGGAGCCATAGTAATTCCTGATTCAGAGCTGGTATTTCTTATACTGGACATTCTACGCATCCATCTTTCCAGCCTTAGTGTCAACTAGTTTAGGCAGACCTTCAGATAACTAACGGGGATCATTTAATTTCTAGTGGGCGCCATTGTAAGGGTGGTGATCAGTCTATGAGAGGTTCACCTGTAGGCCATGCTAGGTGTGGTAGTAATGCAGAATCAACCGATTATATGAGTTCTAGTTTTTCTTGGGAGTTTTATTTTGCTTGTGGAACTCCTTGTCATTTCTCAAGAGAGTGCCCTAGTCATGGGGGCGATGGTTGTTTCAACCTCGGGAGCTACTCCCATTAGGGCAATTCCCCCTTCAGGTAGGGGGTAGTTCTTGAGATCGTAGAGGTGGTTACGAGGATGCTCGAGGTGGTACTAAGGCAGGAAAGGCAGGTAATGGGCGTGGTCAGTTGTATGTAGTACCTTCTAGGCCCGAGGCTAAGACTTTGGATGCTATAGTTATAGGTCCAATTTTGATATGCCATAAGTCTACTCTTGCTTTATTTGATCCTGGATCCACTTATTCTTATATATCTGCTTATTATGCACTATGGTTGGAGTTTAATAGTGATTTATTATTATGCCATTACGTGTATCTACTCCCATAGGTGATTTCTTAGTAGTGGATCGGGTATTCATACCATGTGTCATGACAGTTAGTAATGTTGATACTTATACTTATTGTATTATTTTTTATAAGCTGGATTTTGATGTTATTCTGGGCATCGAATGGTCATCCCACTATTATGCGGTCACAGATTTTTTCCAAGACAATTACCTTAGCCATGCCTGGTATACCCTCAGTGGTATTGCAGGGAGCAATTAGTCGTGAGCCGATGGGGATTATTTCCTATATTTGTAATAGATGACTTATGTCAGTAGGATGTTAGTCGTATCTTGCTTATGTATGTGATACTCATGTAGAGAGTCTAACACATGATTCTGTTATTATTGTGTGTGAGTTTCCTGATGATCTTCCTGGTATTCCCACTAACCGTGAGATTGAGGTTGCTATTGACCTTGATCCTGGTACTCAACCTATTTCTATGCCACCTTATCGTATGGATCCTATATAGCTTATGGAGCTAAACTCTCAGCTTCAGGATCTTCTTGGGGAGGGGTTCATTAGACCGAGTGCTTTCCCGTGGGAAGCCCCTATTTTGTTTGTAAAAAAGAAATATGGGTCAATGTGGATGTGTATTGATTATAGGCAGCTAAATAAGGTAACAGTGATGAACCGTTATCCTATGCCTCATATTGATGATTTGTTTGAATAGCTTTAGGGTACAAACATATTTTCTAAGATACATCTGAGGTCTGGTTAGCATCAATTAAGGATTTGGGCAAAGAAAATCTCAAAGACAACCTTCAGGACCCATTATGGTCACTTTGAGTTTTTGATGATGTTTTTTTGGCTGACTAATGCTCCAATGGCATTTATGGACTTGACAAACTGTGTGTTCAGACCTTATCTAGACTATTTTTTCATAGTGTTCATTGATGATATCCTTGTGTACTCGAGAAGTAGTGAGGAGCACGCACAACATTTGAGAGTTGTGCTCTAGTTTTTTAGAGATCATGTGCTTTTCTCCAAGTTCTCTAAGTATGAGTTTTTGCGTGTGTCAATACCTTTTCTTGGACAAGTGGTGTCCAAAGCGGGTATTACGATACAAATGACTATAATTTTAGCGATTCATAATTAGGGTAGGACTATCTCTCAGACTGAGATTCATAGTTTTATTAGTTTTATTGGTTAGTATAAGTTTTGTTGAGAGCTTCGTTACCTTTTTAGCCCCTATGAATAGATTGACCCAGAAGAAAGTTCCTTTCTGATGGTCCGAAGAGTTCTAATCGAACTTTGGAAGGCTCAAGGACTGTATCACTTCTGCCTCGGTATTATCTCTTTATATTGAGAGAGGGATTCACATTATTTTTTAATGTTTCTGTTGTTGATTTTGGTTTTGTTTTGATGTAGCAGGGTCGTATTATTGCTTATGATTCTAGACAGCTTAAGGTGCATGAACATAACTACCCCACTCATGACATAGAGTTGGCAGCGGTAGTTATAACACTCAAGATCTGGAGGTATTATTTGTATGGTGTGCGTTGTGAAATTTTAACCAATCAACGCAGTCTTCAGCACCTTATGACTGAATGAGAGCTTAATGCTCACCATCATATATGGATGGGGTTTCTAAAGGATTATGATATGTCTATCTTGTATCATCAGGGTAAGGCGAATGTGATAGCGGATGCCTTGAGTCACAAAGCGGTGACTATGGATAGTTTGGATGGTATTTCAGTTTCTCATATGTCATTGGCATGGTACATTTAGTCCTTAGCTAATTTGATAGTTCACCTCAATATCTCAGATCCAGTAAGAATTTTGGCTCGTATAGAGGCAAGGTCCTCCCTATTTGAGCAGATTTGTGATCGTCAGTTTGAGGATTATAAGTTATGCCTTCTCTGTGATTTGGTAGTGAGTGGTTATTTTAGGAGACACACTTTGGATTCTGAGGGTATCTCGAGATTTCAGGATGGTATTTTTGTTCCCTACTTAATGATTTGATTCAGTGTATTTTGCATGAGACTCAAAGTTCTACATATTCTATTTATCCCGATATGGCCAAGATGTAAAGAGATTTGAGAAAGTTGTATTGGTGGAATAGTATGACGAGAGATATGGTACACTTCAAAGCTTGTTGCTTGTGTTGTCAGCTGGTTAAGGCCGAGCATCAGCATTCTGACAAATTAACTCAGAGATTGCCTATTCTCGAGGAGAAATGGGAAAGGATCGCCATGGACTTCATTAGTTGGTTTCCTCGTACTTCCTATAGTCATGATGGTATCTCGGCTATTGTGGATCATTTGACCAATTCAACATGTATTTTCCCCATTCAGATGACCTTTAGTGTCGAGAGATTATCCCATATTTATGTTCAGGGAATAGTTTATTTGTATGGGGTTCCGGTGTCTATCATATCTGATCGTGGTTCTGTGTTTACTTTAAGGTTTTGAAGAGCATCTTTGGAGGAGTTGGGTACTTAAGTGAATTTAAGTATAACCTTTTATCCACAGACGGATGGTAAGTCCGATCGAACTATTTAAGTGCTTGAGGATATGCTACGGGCTTGTGTTGTGGACTTTAGAGGTCAGTAGGATCAACACATAGCATTGACGGAGTTCTACTGTAACAACAATTATAATTCGAGTATTGAGATAGCACCTTATGAGCGTTGTATGGTAGGAGGTATCATTCTTCTATAGGATGGTTTGAGACATCCGAGATTAGAACCTATGGTACAGATTTTGTACAGGACTCATTAGATAGAGTCAAGTTAATTAAGGGTAGTCTGAGAGCCTAGAGTAAGCAAAAGGCCTATGACAACCGTACACTCCGTGCCTTGAGATTTGGAGTGAGTATTCATATGTTCCTTCGAGTTTCACCTATGAGAGGTGTGATGAGGTTTGTAAGGAAGGATAAGCTTATCCCTCTCTATATTGGTCCTTTAAATATTCTTTGTGTGTTTGGCAAGGTGGCCTATGAGTTGGCTCTACCTCCACACTTTGCTGCTGTCCATCCAGTTTTCCTTGCCTCTATGTTGCGGAAGTATATTTTGGATCCTTCCTATGTGCTTAGATGGGACTCTATCTAGTTAGACGATTAGTTGACCTTTGTGGATGAGCCTATTCTAGTTTTGGCTATTGTTGTGAGGCCACTACATTCTAGGGAGATTCCAATAGTCAAGGTTCAATGGAGGCATCGCCCAATAGATGAAGCTATATCAAAGATTGAGAGTGAGATATCATCACTTGTTCAAGACTTCAGGTACTTGTTTAACATTCAGGAACAAAATTTCCTTAGTAGTGGATGTTGTAATGACCCTTCAAGTAATTATCTATATAATTGCTTACTTTCTCTGGTAGAGCTTCTCCATAGCCACCCTAAGTCATTAATGACTTGCTGGGACCGATAGTCCGATTACCTAATGGTTCGTTTTGGGTTTTAAAACCTGTTCCATAATTTAAAGTCTTTGTTGGTCCTAATTGACCACTAAGAGAAAAATTTCATAAAACATCCTCGTATGCAAAATTTGACTTCGCCAATGCATTCGGAACGTCGATAACTATGGGTTTTCATATCTTATTTGTTCGAAATGGACCCCCAATGCATCGCATGGAATTGAACAAAGCTCGAAAGCAAGTTCCAAGCTTCAGCCATGCATAGCATGTACCAAGGTATAACGAACATAAGGCCGCGACTGCGGTGAGACAGGGTTGTGACCACACCATCAGAGGGATGGTTGGACCATATTTATGTGCTATCTTGTGCAAATTTTTGGCCATTTTGTGCCTTACTCTTAACCTATAAATCCTAATGGAGTGTAAAGCCTTCTAAGTGTGTGTTGTGGGTTTAATTGGTGCTTAAACAACTTGTGTGATTGAATTTTGCTACAATCTAATGTAAGAAATCCTATAATTTGGTATTATTTCATTGTTTCTTCACTTAAAACCCCTAAATCATTGCGGGTTAATTGTAACCCCAGAATTAAGTGATTGACTCAAATTGCTTTAGGGTTTTAACTCCCTAAAGATAGTTAGGTTATGGGTTGGTCTTGGAAACTTCTTCCAAGGGTGAAACCCAATAGTGGTTTTGGTGTCCATTTGAAGCCTATGGCACAATGGTGCCATAATGGGTATTTCCATTCTTGTTATAATGCTTAAATTGTGTTTGTTGATAGTATCGCTTTTGGAAAAGGAAGGTTCACGGAAGGGAAAGGAAAATCTAGTTTGTTCGTGAGTTACTTGGATTCAAGGTAGGTTAGGCTTACCCTTAGACAAGATTGAGCTCTTTTGTACTGTAATTATTGATATCTTGTGAGATTGGGCAGGGAACATAGAAGATAGTTAATTAAATAGTGATCTTGGGATTCATTGACTTATATAGGCTATTAATTGGTAAGGCATAATATTTGACCCTTAGTCTAGGACCTTGGTTAGCTTATTTGTGGTCTCATAACTAATGTGAGAACACTATAGTTGTTCTAAGTAGACATTAATAGTATGCTTCTCTGTCCTTAGAAGTTTATTGACCTATATGATGCCTAGATAGGAGATGACCTTGTTTTTGGTTTGACTTAGGAAGGATTCTTGAAGAGACTTTCCCTATAGACTAAGAAAGGATTGGTAAACACTTATGGTGAGGTATAGATGACTTAGCCAAATTCTGGGTAGAAGCTAGACTTGTGTTAGTAAGCTTTGCATTCTCAGGATTTAGAAGTGGGACTTGACCCACCTTAAGCTTGAACTAAGAAAATGCTAAGAGACTTAGATACATGGTGATTGTATAAACTATTGTACGTAGGAGTTGTGATGGTTGAACTCGATTATCAGATTATGTTGTGATCATGACTTGAATAATCTTGTTAAGTGATTATTGTGTATGTCTTTAAATACTCATGCTCTTGTTTATGCTCATATTATGTGTGAAGCTTATTAGTAAGGTTAAATGGCAAGTGTTATCCTACATCCCTACTTCCTTATATTATGAACCTTTATGTATGTTTATTGGTTCGGCTATGCATATTGATGTATGTTGTTGGATTGGGAGACTTGTGATATTATAATGATGCCCAGTGAATCAGGAGGAATATGTTGATATGTGATGTTGCCCAGTTAATCTAGAGAAATATGTTGATACTATGATGAGGCCCGATGAATACAGAGGAAAATGTGATATTATAATGATGCCCGATTAATCTGGAGGAATATGTGATATTATGATGATTTCCGGTGAATCCGGAGGAAAATGTTTATATTATGATGATGCCCGGTGAATTCGGAGAAATGTGTTGATATTGTGATGATGTCCTATAATCCGGAGGAAAACATTGATGAGATGATGATGCCCGGTGAATCCAAAAGAGGTAAGAACATATAGCTGTCGTGGGGGGAAAATTAACTTATATCATTAATATTTGTAAAGTTAGACTGTGTGGGGCCAACCGCATATGTGCTTGAATTATGAGGTCTCTCTTAGTAAATTGCTAATCATTTCTTGTTCCTAATCATTACGTAAGAGATGTGACCCTTGTTGATGCTAAGTTAGAAGCTAGGGGAAGTCTATGCCTAATATTAAGTTAAGGCCTAGTGTTATGTGTAATCTTGCATAAAATCAAGGGCTAACCTAATATATTTTCTTAACTTAAATAAGAGGTTATGTTATGAATTCTTGCATAGTAAAGTGGCTTATGTGAAAAGTAGTTACTTCTAAAATATATGATTAATATTTGAATGATAGAAACCTAGTATACTAGTTAATGGATTTTACTTGCTTAAAATATGGAAACTAGTCCTTAAGGTTGGGGCACGCTTAGTGATGATGGACCTAGTATTGCATGATGGTTAATTAGCTTATCTTCCAATATGTGAGGTTGAGTTTGCTTAATTGATAACTCATATCTTGAAGATGCTAGCTAAATAATGGCCTTATGATAGGTGAATAACCTATAATATAGATGGCTGGTAGGCCCCCCTCCCAATTTGATGATTAATAATTATAAGACTTGTAATCTATTGATTTATGGAAAATAAGGTTAAATATTACGTACTTCGCGGTGTTTATCAATGAACTATAGAATTAGTGATTACATATCTATGCTATGACAATATTGCTTCATCTATGTTAAACTACGGTATGGGCATTTGAAGGTAGATTTCGGTAATAAATCATGGCGGGGTTGAGCTACCCGCGGTTTTGGTCAATGGATAGAGTAGTTGTGCTTTATTATATTATGGGTTCGATTCTTTTGGTGTACTCTACGGTGGTATTGGACACTGTGATGGGTTCTTGTTTGATATTCTTTTGTGTACTCTTCAGTGGTATGGGATGCCATGATGAGTTCTTTGTTGTGCTCTCTTTTGTGTACTTTGATACGCCCAAATTACAACTCTCGTTAGAAAGTGCAAGCGGTCGCTGTCAAATATAGAACCCAACTGGGTTGGGTGTCGAATCCCACAGGGAATACTATGATCACTAAGTATTGCGATTACTATTAGACTGTTGATCGAAGGTTCCAAGGTAAGGGGGGTTTCA
>NC_061113.1:142059346-142063071 GCF_002878395.1 Capsicum annuum
CCCTAAAAATTCAGCAATAATGCTTTTAATAACATCCTTCTCTAATAAATTGCTACTGCATCCTTAACTATTTAAAAATATTGAGTTTGCCCGGGAAAAAGTTCCCATACATCACATTCAGTCCAAAAGCTGCTTTCCTTTTTATGTGAAGTTTTTCCTTTGCTGTCCACAGGTCCCCAAAGTGATGTAATCTTCCTCATTAGTACTTGAAAATCATGCTAATCACATGCTCACTTAACTAAAAATAGACTAAAAGTGCAAGAATTATGTATTTTATTCTCAATACTTAGCTAAAACATGGGTAAGTTATGGTGCTTAGACGTATAAATACGCCCAACATCACCACCCCATACTTAAAGCTTTGTTTGTCCTCGAACAAAATAGTACATCCATGCGAATACCTAACTAAACTTCACAAGAGCAACACAAAATTTTCAACAAGACATACACGACAATTATTAAATAAGAGTAGATTTCTTGATCATTACTAGAAACAACTCACCCTCCAACATAGACTCATTAAGTTGGTTAATTCGTATACACAAGTTAAGCCAAAAAAAAATCATATAAAACTACCCAACAATCATCAACCGGGTGCGCTCACACAAAATGTTACCCATAGTCACTCATAGTTTTGCATTTTTCAAAAATATGGGTATAAGAACTTGCTTGCTCTAACTCTCACAAAGAATTCTTAGATTACAACTGATGACCATATGCTTGCCCTTAGTGTAATGCTCCAGTAATATCAGAATGCTAAGGTTAGGATCAAATAGGTCTTTACGGGTTGTAAAGTAGGCTAAAGGGACGGGTAGGACTATTTTGGCCAGAAATGGTGACTATGTTCCCTAAGCGCTTTAATACACTACCTTATGCCATTTACACTAACTTTTAATAACCACTCTACCTTCCTTTCATCTACCAACCCCCCTTCACCCATTTTGTTACTCAATCAAAAACACTATGATGGGAATATACAACTCTTTTTTTTATTTTTATTTTTATTTATTTATTTATTTATTTATTTTTTATTTTTTTTATTTGTCAAGCATCCCTATGTAGCCACCCTCGATCACAATATTTTCATGTACCAATAACTAAACTTTGGGGCATCACTTTCACTATTTTCCTCTTATTTTGCCACACTCTTTACTCAACTTGATTCTACAATTTAAAGCACTTAGGAGCTTTTGGATCAAATTATGGTCTTTTAAAAAAAAATGGATTAGGCTACATATGGGGTTGCCAAAGAAAATAGCTAAAGGCTCAATGGGTGTTTACTAGGACAATGTACAAAGGTAGGTAAAAAGAAGATAAAAAATCAGGGCTACCAAAGAAATGCCTAAATCATCTCCTAAACTCACAATCTTTATTTTGCTTCACACACACACTAGGCAAGTTCTAGCATCAACTGCAACAAAGAATATACAATAACCTTACACACACATGGCACATGGTCAACTTAATTGGGAGCATTATAGATTCTTGACCCAACAGATAAATGAATTAAACCACAAACAATTATCACAGAATGAGTCACAACTTAGAGCCTAAACGTTTTAATAGTAGTGATTCAGCACAAACTCCTGTTATAATGCCATGCCGTCTATAAGAACAATTTCATGCAAAAATCTGACTAATTACAACTAACTAACTACGACTAAATCAAAACGACTATAGAATAAATGCGGGCAAGCAGTACGCAATAGAGCAGACAAGGCAATCCAGGCGTACACGTACTTATACCCGCACCCTACACTAAGAAGGAACACACTTCCCTCAGTGTAAATAAATAAGCAAAAACCTGGTTAGTCAGACTCCTCCTCTACATCCGGGGTCATACCCCCTGTGTCAGAATCATCATCAGAGTCTTCATCATCAGAGTTGTCCTCCACATCAGAGTCTAGCAGTCGGTGATCATTGTCTGTCGGCACATCATCATCTAGAGGTTCTTCAAAATTTACCCCCACTCCACACATGGCCCGAGCATGGTCATTAAGCGGGTAGTCATAGTCCAACTGCCGAATCTATGCATCAGATAGCCAAAAAAACTCTCATCTCGAGCATGTCTCTCAGAAGTGGTAAGGTTGATTCCTTGACTAGTTTCTGGATCTTTGATTTTCGTGAAATCTACCTTCTTCGGGTTTTGTGGCAACTAATGGTCTGTTGGCTCCTCCTTAATGTGCTCTTTCCTTAAAATTACAGTCAACAAGTTGCCGAAACTGAAATGGGACCTTTTGTGCACCCTTGCTTTTCGCATCGACGTTTGTATAACTTCACCAATATTGATGGGAACATTCGTCATTAGAGCATATACCAAGCAGACTTGATCACGCGTGACCTTAGTGTATTGTGTCTCAGGAATCAAGAAGGAATTGACTATTCTTAACCATATGCGAGCTTCTCTGTTCAAACAAGAATATGGGTAAGTATTGTGATGACCATTATCTTTATGACGAGTCCACCGGGTCATGGACCTTAATCCACACAACGTATGTCTGATGGCTCTGTAGGGAGGTCTGTTGTAGAGCTCCTTGAGTGGTGATTGATCCACACTTGGAGTACCCAGGAAAGAGTTGAAGAAATCAACGTTCAATTGCAAGACTTGCCCCCGAATCTTTACTTCATTTCCCATTGTCCTTGGGGACCAGTTGGCATAAAACTCTCGAGTCAAATCAAGATTACATTCGCCCATGTCTCGGAAGATAAAGTCAAGATTTAGTGCTATAATCTTTGCCAAAATACGAGGGCAGTTCTTTGCTAAACTTTCCTTCTGCATCGACTCCACATGTACATATTTCTTTACTTTATTGTTTCTATACTATTCCTTCCCTTCCTCCTCCAGAACCTATTTGATCCCAAAAGTGCGTCGAGCCACTTGAAGAGAAAAGGAATCAGCCTGGTCCTTTCTTGACCTTTTTTGACCTTTTTGTGAGCTAGATGCTTTCTCATTTCCCTGTCGTCCTTTTGGAGCCATGGTACCTGAGATCATAATAGGGTCATGTTAGTCTCATTTCGTAAAATTCACTATAATTGAAAAAGAAAATAGTGATGGCACCACCCCATACTTAATTTGTTTGCACAAACTAATTGAGTGAGTGATGTCGATTACTCAGACTTCATCGACATACATTTAGATGGTATGTGCCAACAACATTATTAGTGCAGTCACACTTTCAACCCTTCACTTTACATAACAATTTCTCACATTGATATAGAGAAGCAACATACAATGGTCCTGTAATCTTGACTATCATTTCCAACTTTATTTCATTGGAGCAATGCAATCTTTGAACAAAACTACCACATACAAACCTTATCATGCTATAGCATAGAAACAATTACACAATCTTATGCTTTTGGTTAACCATGATCATTACATCGATGAATGAGTCACTCACATAGTCAAGCTTACAACTCCCAAAATTATGCATTAAACTTCAAAATTTTAACTCCATAATAATAAAAAATTATGACAGTGAATACCAATCAATACATGCCGAAGTAAAATCAAGATTACCTACGAGAATCCTTTTACTCAATGAGATGTATTTTTCAAAAATCATAACAAGCTAACCATACTCTTATCTCCAAGCCCTTCTCTTTTCTCATCTAATCCTGCAGGCTCACCTTCCCGATTCATCATGAATTTATCACTAAGTAAGTTGTTCTTTCACGTTCCGTAGTTGTTTCAGTGCTATGCTTATAATGGTTAACTAGATTTT
>NC_061113.1:142063171-142064123 GCF_002878395.1 Capsicum annuum
CATAATAATAAAAAATTATGACAGTGAATACCAATCAATACATGCCGAAGTAAAATCAAGATTACCTACGAGAATCCTTTTACTCAATGAGATGTATTTTTCAAAAATCATAACAAGCTAACCATACTCTTATCACCAAGCACTACTACAAAATCTAGTTAACCATTATAAGCATAGCACTGAAACAACTACGGAACGTGAAAGAACAACTTACTTAGTGATAAATTCATGATGAATCGGGAAGGTGAGCCTGCAGGATTAGATGAGAAAAGAGAAGGGCTTGGAGAGGGAAAGGATGTTGGGTGGCGCTTAGGGTTAAGAAAAATTTAGTGGGGTTTAAGGGTAGAGGATATATTTAAAAGATGAGACATGGGTCGGGTTGGTCTATTCACAAATCGGTTATTAGGCAAAATTTACGTTGATAGGCGGCGCCTATAGAATCGCCTAAGCATAAGTAGGCGGCGCCTAACCTATCGCCTATGTTGGCATAGGCAGCGCATAACCTATCGCCTATGTAAGGCAGTGAGCATAGGTGATGGCATAGGCGGTGCCTAACCTATCACCTATGTTGGCATTGGCGGCACCTAACCTATCGCCTATGTGAGGCAGTGAGCATAGGCGATGGCATAGGCAGCGCCTAACCTATTGCCTATGTTGGCATTGGCGGCGCCTAACCTATCACCTATGTGAGGCAGTGAGCATAGGCAATGGCATAGGCGGTGCCTAACCTATCGCTTATGTTGGCATAGGCGGCGCCTAACCTATCGCCTATGTGAGGCAGTGAGCATAGGCGATGGCATAGGCGGCGCCTAACCTATCACCTATGTGAGGCAGTGAGCATAGGCGATGGCATAGGCGGCGCCTAACCTATCGCCTATGTGAGGCAGTGAGCATAGGCGATGGCATAGGCGGCGCCTAACCTATCGCCTATGTTGGCATAGGCGGCGCCTAA